>NC_058404.1:190350887-190368523 GCF_002201575.2 Neomonachus schauinslandi
TTTTTTTTAAGATTTTATTTATTTATTTGACAGGGACACAGTGAGAGAGAGAACACCGCAGGGGGAGTGGAAGAGGGAGAAGCAGGCTTCCTGCCAAGCAGGGAGCCTGATGCGGGGCTTGCTCCCTTTCCTCTTCATTCCTGCTTCCTGAGGTTGCATCGACCCCAAAAGGAAGTGTTAGCACAAAAACTTTTTTCTTTAGGGAGCTCTCATTATTATGGGATTTTTATCTATCTATCTATCTATCTATCTATCTATCTATCTATCTAATCTATCTACAGATTTACTGAGATATAATTCACATACCATACCATGGTACATACCATACCATACCACTCACCCATTTAAAATCTACAACTCATGTCCATCGACAGATGAATGGATAAAGAAAATGTATATATATATATATACACACATGCACATATACACAATGGAATATTACGCAGCCATCAAAAAAATGAAATCTTGCCATTTGCAACAGCACGGCTGGAACTAGAGGGTATTATGCTAAGCGAAATGAGTCAATCAGAGAAACACCAGTATCATATGATCTCACTGATATGTGGTATTTAAGAAACAAGACAGAGGAGCATAGGGGAAGGGAGGGAAAAATGAAACAAGATGAAACCAAAGAGGGAGACAAACTGTAAGAGACTCTTAATCTCAGGAAACAAACTGAGGGTTGCTGGAGTGGAGGGGGGTGGGAGGGATGGGGTGGCTGGGTGATGGACACTGGGGAGGGTATGTGCTATGGTGAGTGCTGTGAATTGTGTAAGACTGATGAATCACAGACCTGTACCCCTGAAATAAATAACACATTATATGTTAATTAAAAAAATTAAAAAACAATAAAATGATGTGAAAAAAATAAAGTCTACAACTCAATGAATGGCTTTTAGTATATTCATCAAGTTGCACAACATCACCATGATCAAGTCTAGAACATTTCATTATGCCAAAAAGAAAACCCACACCCCTTAGCCATCACCTGCAAACCCTCCATTTCCCACAGGCTTAGAACACCACTAATATACTCTCTGTCCCCATCGATTTGTTTTTTCTGGACATTTCATATAAATGAAGTCATACAGTATGTGGTCTTTTGTGACAGGGTTATGTTCACTTGGCATGTTGGCAGGGTTGATCCATGTTGGAGCATGCATTGGGACTTCATTTTTTTTACCAAAAAATTTTCCATTGTATGGATATGCCACATTTTATTTATCCATTCATTGGTTGATAGACATTTGAGTTGTTTCCACTTTTTAGCTATTGTGAATTATGCTGCTGTGAATATTCGTGTACACCTTTTTGTGTGAATATATGTTTTCGCTTCTCTCGGGTATACGCCTAGGTGTAAAACTGCTGGGTATCATATGGTAACCCTATAGTTAACTGTTTTAGGAATTGCTTGTTTTCCAAAGCAGCTGCACCATTGACATTCCCACCAGCAGGGTATGATGATTCCATTTGGCCATTTGCATATCTTCTTTGGTGAAATGTCTGCTCAGATCCTTTGCCTTTTTTTATATTGTGTTTTCATTTTTATTATTGAGTTCTGATAGTTCTTTACATATTCTAGTATAAGTCCTTTATCAGATACATGATTTGCAAACATTTTCTCCCATTCTGTGCGTGGTTTTTCACTTTATTGGTGGTATCCTTTGAAGCACACACTTTTTAATTGTGGTGCTGTCCAGTCAGCACATAAGCTTTTGCTTCCAGCTGCCAGTTTTTAGGGAATCTCAACTAAGACCCCCAGTGAGGTAGGTGAGAGTCCCATTTTACTTGTAGGGAATCTAAGGGTCATGAGAGATTAAGTAATTTCCCCAAACCACATAGAGAGAAAGCACGTAGAGGGAAGCCAGGATTTGCACTGAAGTCTGTGGGATTGCTGAGTATGTGGACGGGGTGGGACATACTCATTGTCGACTGAGTTTTCACATTGATGTCATGCTCCCAGCCTGTGCTGCTGATAGCAAGTGCCGTGCATGGACCATCTGCTCTGTACCTGGTGCTTCACACACCTTCTTGGCTCCTCTTCTTCAAGTAGTCTTAAAGGGTCCACACCTTCAACCTCCAAGACAAGAGTAATTTTTGTGGGAACACGTCTTTTCCTCTCTTGAGGTTCTCATTTGCTCCTTGTCATAGGAGGAGGATGAGGGAGAGTGGCATAAAGACTGGCTGGACGATATGGGCCAGTGGCTGGCCACTGCATGGGCTTTGGGTGTGACCTCCCCTCTCCTTTGGCCCTGAAGAGCTGATTTATAACACCCTCTGCCCTTTGTCTCCTTTGGTCTGTTCTTGATTGGTGAGGAACTTAGAGGAACGGAGGAATGAAGGTTCAGTTCTCCTCAACACTTAAAGCATCATTTTCCATTTTGCATCCTCAGTGTTCAGGGAATGTTGAATGAGTGAATGAAAGACAGGATTGGAGAAGTTCACTCACCTGCACGCTCCTCGTAAGCGATGGAACTAGGACCCATAGCTCCCTACCTAGCTGCTTATATGATGCTCTGGTTGGGGAAGTCAGACTGTAATTTCTCCCCTCTCCAAGGCAAAGTTCTTAAACCACCTTATTTCTGCTATCCGTCTGTCTGTCCATCTCTCATCTCCCCATTGCTTCTCCCGGGCTTGCAGGGTGGTGGACTCAAGTGCACTTTTTTCCATACTTGGCCCTGCCACCTAGTAGGGTGGGACCATTAGCAATGGGGTTGGGGGATCCACCTCTTTTCTAAGATCCAGTCCTTGCCTTTCTCTGTCCTGCTCTGTCCTGCAGAGAACTACATTTCCCAGACTCCCTTGCCAGCCAGCTTCCTGTAGGTTTGGCAGGGGTGAGGGGAGGTGGGGCGGGGCCTGGTGGGAGGGCAGAGGAAGGGAAAACCACAGTATCTCTGTGCCCCCTTCCCTGTTTCAGGTGGCATATGTGAGGAGCAATGACATCTTCGGCCATGACCATGTCTCCTCCATCACCCCAGCCCCTCCCTCTGTGGAGCGGGCTCCTGGCCGGCCGGCCCACTGGGGCTTTTCCTTTGACTCTCAACCCTGGGGGTGGTAGTGGCTTTCCACTGTTGCTAGGGTCACCTCACCATCCCCTATTTGGACTCTAGATTTTTCTATCTCCCGTATGGCCCTTTCCCTTTATTAAATCTTCCTTGTTTGAGTAGTTTCTGTCTGCTGGCTGGTCCCTGATTGATGCAGTTTCTTCATCTGTAAATGGAAATGATAAGATCTACCTTTAGGAGCAACTGTGGATATTCAATGAGATGATACATGATTATTGTTTCTCCTAGTATTGTACTTCAGGGGAAAATGGTAGGCCTTTCCTGGGAAAGAGTTTTTTGACTTGCGCATCTTTAATTTGCTCCCAGAACCACTGGTTCTCAAGTTCACAATTTCCACTTCTCTGGGAAGGAGGTAGCAATGTCATCCCCGACCCTTCTGAACACCCATGTGGGGGCCGGACCAGTCTGGGAGAGGCCCTCCCAGGGTGACCACACTCTGTGGCAGGTCCCGGCTCAGTGCAGGATGGTGTTGTATGGCGTTGCCTCTAGGAGCATTCTGAAGCCACGGCTGTTGAAAAATCCTAGAACAGGTAAAGTTTGAAGTAGTGTGACCAGGGAAATCAAGTGCACACACGGCCTCCAAAGCGCCACTCTGAGCCTCTAGGAGGCTTGGAAAGAGGGTTTGGAAGTTCTGCTTTTGGGTCTCAGCCCACGGGAGAAAATTGGGGTAGAGTCCAGATTTTTTCCCACAGGTCCATTTCCACTGTGACATTGTATCACTTGGATTTAAAATAAATATCATTTGGCACATTTTAGGGAAAGAAGGGGGGGACCTCCATGGAGGCCAAAGGAAGCATATGAATAGTAAGAGGATCTCATCAGCCAGAAGCTTCTGCTGTCTTGGGGCTTTGTGAGGGGATTGTGGGTAGAAACCTGATGTGTTTCTAGAATGTTCTTAACAGTGAGATTCTGTGTCCTGGGGAATACTCCTGAGTTAAGCAAGTCCCTTTTTGGCCTCTGTCTCAGTTTCCTGGATACATGTTTGCTCTATTTTCAGATCAAATGTCTTACTAAAATTTTTGCAAATTATTTTATCTCTGGATAAAGTAATTTGGACTGGAAACTGGATAAGAGAAAAATTAAAATATTCCAGCTCACTGGTTATCTAAGAAATGCAAACTGAAACGAGATAGTAGTAATACTAGTTAACAGACAGGCAATGACTTTTAATGCATGTGGTGACATGTGTCTTGTTGGACCCTGCTAGTGGGAAAGCCAAATAGAGCTTTTTTGGAGAGTAATTTGATGATCTCTATCATTACTCTTAAAACGTTATACCATTTGACCTAGTAATCCCGTATCTTAAGTGCCGTGAAATAATCAGAAACAAGGACAAAAGTTATAACAAACATGCTAATTACTGCATCATTAATTACTAAAATCCTTGAAACAACTCAAAAGACTGACAACAGAGTATTTCATATAATCACCACTGCTAACATTTGTCGAGCACTTTCTACACTGTGTAGGCATCGCTTAACAAGCATTAATCAATCTTTTTTTTATTAACATATAATGTATTACTTGTTTCAGGGGTACAGGTCTGTGATTCATCAGTCTTACACAATTCACAGTGCTCTCCATAACACATACCCTCCCCAAAGTCCATCACCCAGCCACCCCATCCCTCCCACCCCCCACGACTCCAGCAACCCTCAGTTTGTTTCCTGAGATTAAGAATTCCTCATATCAGTGAGATCATATGATGCTTGTGTTTCTCTGATTGACTTATTTCGCTTAGCATAATACCCTCTAGTTCCAGCCGCGCTGTTGCAAGTGGCAAGATTTCATTTTTTTGATGGCTTCATAATATTCCACTGTGTATATATATGTATATATATATATCACATCTTCTTTATCCATTCATCTGTTGATGGACATCTAGGCTCTTTCCATAGTTTGGCTATTGTGGACATTGCAAGCATTAATCAATCTTTATAACTCTAACAAGAAACTCCTACTTTGATGTCCCTTTTACAGCTAGAAGTGTGAGGCAGAGGGAGAACCACTTGCCCAAAGTCACTAGGAGGTGGTGAGAGCCAGGATTTGAACAACAGAGTCTGTGCTCTCAGCCACCATACTCTACCAGCCCACAAATAAGCCAGAGAATTAGCATCACTTAGTTGTGCTAATAACAGATGTAATTTATTATTATTGCCCTTATTAAAGATCATGTTTTCAAATAATGCCTAGTGATATGAGAAATTTTTCATGGTGTAATACCAAGTGAAAGGCAGGATGCATGATATATGTTATTAAATCATATACTTGGACCCCAGTTAAACACATTGTGCCGTATTTTGTCAATGTGAAGATACTTTGTATATTTGTATATTTCACTGTTCCCGAAAGCAGTGGCTTCTTACAACTGATGGTGTGTCATAGCTTAATTGATAGTGTTCTTAGTGTCCGTAAAGTAATAGTGTCACTTAAAACCAACAGCGTTTTAGATTCAGTAAAATACTGGATACAAGTAGGTGGGAAAAACTGGAAGGTAAGACACCAGAAGAGCAGCAGTGAGGGGGTCTCTGGGTTGTGGGGGATGCCTTAAGTTTATTTTATTTATTTATTTAAAAGATTTTATTTATTTATTTGAGAGAGAGAAAATGAGAGACAGAGAGCACGAGACGGAAGAGGGCAGAGGGAGAAGCAGACCCCCCGCCGAGCAGGGAGCCCGATGTGGGACTCGATCCCGGGACTCCAGGATCATGACCTGAGCCGAAGGCAGTCGCTTAACCAACTGAGCCACCCAGGCGCCCCATGCCTTAAGTTTATACAAATGAGATGAATCTTGACCACTGGACTCTGCCTCCACCCGAGGAGAATGGTTGTTTCCTCTTGTTATCAGTTAGTTAATAATTTGTCCTCATTTGTTTACTGTTCATCTTGCCTGCTGGACGATAACAAACAAAAGGCAGACTCTGTTGACTCGGTAAACCCTGCATCCCACACTACTCAGTTAGCCGAGTGATCTAGCAAAGTACGTGACACACAGTAGGGCTGCGAGGGCTGTTTCCTTCACTGACTCAGCCTCTTCTCTTCCCTCCTGCATCTGTGGGGATGCTGACAATATAGGGCGCCTACTACATGCCAGGCACCACGCCAATTCCTCACTTCATCTGTTTCAGCCTCAGAGTAACCCTATTAGTCATTATTATTTTTCCATTTTACAGATGAGAAAACTGAGGCACAGAGAAGAACAGCCGCTTGCCCAACACATAGCTCTGAGTGGTAAACTGAGGTTCCCACTTGGGAGGATGACTCCGTACTCTGAACTCTCCACCAGCCTTTTGGGAGTTTTGTCCTCAGTGGTATTGCCTGGACTGAGGGTTGCTCCAGGAGGTTAAATAACTGACCCAAAAGGTCACCACTAATCGCTGATCCAGGTAAACAAAGAAGCTCCTCCAAAGCTTGAGTGATGGAAAAAGGCTGGGAGTGCATGGGGCATGACATACTCCCCTCCCCTCCTCTATTATCCTTGGCTTTCTCCCTCCTCCCCTTTTCTTCCCTCCCTTTGTCTTGTCTCTATGGTTCTCACTTCCTGAAGAGTGATAAGATTTTTTTTTTAAAGTAAGCTCTACACCCAATGTGTGGCTTGAACTCACGACCCCCAGATCAAGAGTCCCATGCTCTATGGACTGAACTAGCCAGGTGCCCCAGTGATAAGATTTTATAGAGCATTAGTTGCCCTACAAAAAGGTATAGAGTTAAATTCTATATATAAAAAGTAAAGCTCATCTTAAGCTCTTCACTGAATTCCAGCTAATTCTTAGCTAAAGAAGAAACATGGTTTAGGAGGACTGCTTGCTCTTTTCTTTTTCTTTTTTTTAAAGATTTTATTTATTTATTTGAGTGAGAGAGAGAGCAAGAGTGGGGTGGGGGGGCAGAAGGAGAGGGAGAAGCAGACTCCCCCACTGAACCGGGAGCCCCATGCAGAACTCTATTCCAGGACTTAGAGATCATGACCTGAGCTGAAGGCAGATGCTTAACTGACTGAGCCACCTAGGCACCCCAGGCTTCCTGCTCTTTAGGGTCTTTGCATGAATCTTCCCACCCTCCCTATGGCCCTGTTATTTCTTCCTCATTCCACCGCATCACTGCCAGGGGAAAGCCTTTCCTGGCACGCCTACTGGGACGAATTCCACATTACAAGTTTTCATAGTCCTTTCCAGAATTGCAGTTTTACCCTTGTTTGTGTGATTGTGATGAATGTCTCTCCCCCATCAGCCTTTAAGCTCCATGAGACAAGAACAGCAGTGTTTGTCTTTTTTTTTTTTAAAGATATATTTACTTTAGCGGGGGTAACACGTGTGAGCGGGGGGAGGGGCAGAGGGAAAGGGAGAGAGAGAATCTCAAGCAGACTCCTCGATCCATCTCCTGACCCTGAGATCATGACCTGAGCCAAAATCAACAGTTGGACGCTTAACCGACTGAGCCATCCAGGCATCCTGCTTGTTTGTTGTTTAAATTCACCTTCATATCTCCAGCACATAACATGGTGTCGGGCACATAGGAAGGGCCATATATCTTTTGAATGTGAAGAACGCCTTGGAACAGGGGAGGAAATCACAGTATTCCCTAGAATGTATAGGTTGCTGTGACCCCCTGTGGGTGTCTGCTGTAGTGGCCTGGGGGCTTTGGTCCCCTGACGTGATATTGTGATTTATAATAGAAATCCATATTTGGTCTTAATCCCTGTTTCTGGCACAGAGCTCCTAAAACCCTTGGAATTTTTGAAATGATAAGAGCAAGTCAGGTGTGTTTTGTTTAAAGTGACTTTTGGAGAACTCAGCAGGTGATTGGAGGGTTGGAACTTTTACCTCACCTCCCTAACCTCCAGAAGAGGGAGAGGGTGGGGAGCTTGAATCAACTGCAGGTGACCAATGATTTAATCAATCATACCTATGTGGTGAAACCACCATAAAACCCCAAAGGATGGTGTGTGGAGAGCTTCTGGGTTGGAGAACATGTGGAGATGGGGGGAGGGTGGTACCCTCCAAGAGGGCCTGGAATCTCTGCTCCCCTCCCCCAGACCTTGCCCTATGCAGGTCCTGAGTTATATTCTTTTTTTTTTTTTAATCTTTTTTTTTTTTTAAGATTTTATTTATTGATTCATTAGAGACAGAGAGAGGCAGAGGGAGAAGCAGGCTCCCAAGGAGCAGGGAGCCCGATGCGGGACTCGATCCCAGGACCCTGAGATCATGACCTGAGCCGAAGGCAGACGCTTAACCATCTGAGCCACCCAGGCGCTCCTGAGTTATATTCTTGTAGACTAAACCAGTAAGTAAAATGTTCTTTTGAGTTCTGTGAGCCCCTCTAGCAAATTAATTGAACCCAAAGAGAGAGTCTTAGGAACTTCCAATCTATAGCTTGTTGGTCAAGAAGCAGAGGTGACAACTTGGACTTGTTATTGGCAATTGCAGTGGGTAGTGTTGTGGGACTGAGCCCTTACCTTGTGGGATGTGATTGCTATCTTGCAGTAGAGAGTGTCAGATTTGAGTTGAATTGCAGGATACCCAGCTGGTGTCGGAGAGTTGCTGGGTGTGGGGAAAACACCCACATGTAATTGGTGTCAGAATCCATACCTGCCAAGCTCCTCTTGCCATTCTCTTCCTTAGTCTTCTGCCACAGTGAAACAAAATGGCAACCAGAGCGGCAAAAGAAGGCAGGTGCTTCGGGCCAAGGACGGATGACTCGGCTGCAGGCTCTCAGTTCTGCTGTGGTCGCTTTCGTTTCATGAGAGGTAACACTTAGGGGTGGGCTCTGTGCTTCTGGTTTTCGGGAAACAGGAAGGACATCGCAATCTGTAAACTTGATGTTGAATTCTTTTTACCCCCACTCATGCTCCAGCCTAACACACTTTCTTTCACCTGTTCCTACGAAGGTCTAGTCGTTCTTTTCTTCTTCCAAGAGGCTCAGACAAGCCTCACTGGGATGTGTGGGTCACCAACAGGACTAATAGTTTGATACTTCTTTGAACGGCTATGAAAAATATCTGTTGTGGAGAAAGAGGTTTTTGGTTAATAAAAATTTCATGGAAATTGTTTTTCTTTCTTTTTTTGAACTAATTTATTTCCACGAGCAGTAGCAGACCCAACATTTTGAAAATACTTTTGCAACATCACTTTTTTTTGTAGTATTTATTCTGTCTTCATGGTTTTCCTATCTGATCTTCCAAATCAGACTTCTCGGGAGGCCCATGAAAGGGCTTGTGGTTTAGATAGTCAATGGCTGGGACACAGCAGAGACGTAAACGTAACTTGAATCAGCATTTCAGCCCACAGTGATCCGTGACTGCCTGTGCAGAAAAAAAAACCTCAGATGAGAGGAGTTTTAAAAATGTCCACTTGGCGACGCTGTCGGCTTATTTAGCTACAAGCTATTCCAGTGCGTTTCAGTGACTGTTAAAAATTGATGCCCTAGACCACTTTCCACAAACAGAGACCTCACAATTACAACTAAACAACTTGCAACTAGATGAATAAGTTCTGGAGAACTAATGCACAGCAATAATGATTATAGTCAACAATGCTCTCCTGTGTACTTCAACGTTGCTAAGAGTAGATCTTCAGTGTTCTCACCACACACACACAAATGATAGTTACGTGATATGATAGAGGTGTTAGCAAAGATGGTGGTAATCACATTGCAATATATAAATGTATCAGGTTAACAGGTCCACTTTAAAGTAACACAATGTTATATGTCAATTATATCTCAATAAAAACAAGAACCAAAAAAGAAAAACAGCATTTGGTGTGCTTATATGCCTATTTCACCTTCAGGACTGTAAAATTTGTGGATGAATCTCAGTGCTCCTAGAGATGCTGCTTAGTTCTCCTCTTTCTCTAACCTTGGTTAGTCATCAAAAGGATCATCTAGGGAGCTTATTAAAAATGGATTCCTGAAACCCTCCCCAGTCCTGAATCAATAGTTGTAGGATGGAGCCATGTCTTAGTTGTCCATTGTTGTATAACAAATCACCCTCAAACTCAGTGGTTTAAAAGAACAATACTTACTGCACAGTTTCTGTGGGTCAGGAATTTGGGGCTGGCTAAATTGGGGGCTCCGACTCAGGGTCTCCCATGAGATTACTGTCAGATGTTACTGGGGGCTACATTCATCTGAAGGCTTGGTGGGGCTGGTGCATCCACTTCCAAGTGTGCTGGGAAGTTGCTTCCAGGAAGAGTACAGGACAGGAAAGGTACGCTCGACTGGCTCAGATATATTCAGCCACAGGTACTGTCTGGGAATGGCAGTTTTCAGTGTTGGTTCTTTTGTTGGGTGCATCCCTGCTGGGGTCCTCTGACTACAACCTCTGCCAAGCAACCTTGATCATAGTTTTCTCCTCCAGCAGGTGTAACCTTTAGTCCCTAGGCTTCCAGGTTTCCCTTCTGTACTGATCACTTTGTCCTTCCAGGCCATTCGAGATGGCTTGAGATTGGTTCTTTTCCACATAGCCCACATCTGGCTGGCAGAAAATCATGAGCCTTTGCCTCCTCTCTCTTTTCTCTCTGAGTGAAAGGAAAGGAGAAACACCACAGCTCTCCAAAGCTCCTCCAAGACCTTGTCTCTCTTTTTATATCTTCCCTCTGTCACAGGCTGGAGGTGCATGTTAAAGGACGCTGGTAATGGATTCTCAGTTTCCTGATGGGCCCTGCACAAATGATCTAACACTCTGCTTGGGGACTTGGTACCTATCCTGTTCTCAGCCTGTGGGCATCACCAGAAACACTGACACACCATGTCCTTTCAACGTCCTGCTCTATCTCTCCATACTCCAATGTTCAAGCTTTGCCAACCAGACTCCGCTTCCAAGGAACGTCTTGACCCTCTGTACTTGGGTGTCCCAATGGTGACTTGAACATGGCATATCAGAGCTCAGTATCCATCCCTGTCTTAGCTTGGGCTGCTGTAATAAAGCACCACAACCTGGATGGCTTATAAACAACAGAAATTTATTGCTTACGGTTCTGGAGGCTGGAAGTCCAAGATCAGGGAGCCAGCATGACTGGGGGAGAGCCCATTTCTGAATCACAGACTTCTCATTGTATCCCCCCATGGTGGCAGGGGCTGGGGGCTCTCTGGAGTCTCTTTTATAAGAGCACTAATCCCCTTCACGAGGGCTTGGTGCTATGTTAGGTGCCCCTCTTCCCCTCCTATGATTCTCTGTGCCATCACTGGACCCCTCTTATGCCCAGCCTTGCAACTTGTCTGCCTGCATTTTATCCCAGCTATTGCTGGGGCCACCAGCTTTGAGCAGGTTCAAGCTGACTGCGCTTCCCTCGCATATTTGGCTGCCTATTTAGCTTTCTGCCCCTGGTACTTGCCTGATGGTGAGGCTCAGGATGAGTCTGCAGAAATGTGCCAGGCATTTGCATGTGCACAAACCCAGAAGGGCGGAGTTCACACCCTAAGCAGTAACTCTTGAGCACCGGGGCACAGGAGCTGGTGGACAAATGTCTTTTCTTCTGTCCTTCAGGCTCTCAACATGAGGCACATTCCTTGTGGCTCCTTCAAGAGTCCCAGCGGGATCAAGCCCCAATTGCCCCATGTGATCCAGTATGATAAAGCATTGTATACTGGCTTTCTTTTCTGCCTGGTTCTCTCTTCCCAACCCCCCAGACCTCCATCCCTGTTCCCTAGGACCACTTCCCCAAATAAATGAACGGCTACAATCCCTTATCTTAGATTTGCTTTTTGGGGGGAACTCAAACTATCTTTAACTCTACTACTACCTTTGCCAAATTAAAAGTATGATAATTATTTGTCTATCTTTCTCTTCCAGCTGACTACAAGATCTCTAGAGATTGCCTTTTTTTTTTTTTTTAAAGATTTTATTTATTTGAGAGAGAGAATGAAAGAGAGAGAGCATGAGACAGGGGAGGGTCAGAGGGAGAAGCAGACTCCCTGCTGATCAGGGAGCCTGATGTGGGACTCGATCCTGGGACTCCAGGATCATGACCTGAGCCCAAGGCAGTTGCTTAACCAACTGAGCCACCCAGGTGCCCCTAGAGATTGCGTTATTTTGTGATCCATGTAGTTCATAATAAATGCTTATTCAGTGAATGGCTCAGAGGTGGAAAGAATGCAATGAGTTTACAAATAGCAGCTAAAGGGTATTGGGGGGAATTACATTTGTAAGATGCTCTCCATGCTTTAGCTCATTTAACTCTACAGCAATTCTAGGAGGCAGGTGCTATTATTATCCCAATTT
Source organism: Neomonachus schauinslandi (assembly GCF_002201575.2). Taxonomy (NCBI): domain Eukaryota; kingdom Metazoa; phylum Chordata; class Mammalia; order Carnivora; family Phocidae; genus Neomonachus; species Neomonachus schauinslandi. Next base: position 190,363,170 of record NC_058404.1, read on the forward strand.
TACAAATGAGAAACAAGTTTAGAGAGGTCAGGTGACTTGCCCAGACACACAGCTAGGGAGAAAAGAAGTCAGGATTTGAACTCTGGTCTGATTCCCACATTGGCTTCTTACCACCACTATTACTGGGGAACTGCGGAAGCTTGTTGTTCTTGGAGCACAAAGTGCCGGCGGGGGACTCCATGGAGAGGAGATTGTCTTGGTTGTTAGGTCTGGATCATGAGGGATCTTTGCCTAGTGTTTTTTTTTTTTCTATCTTGCAGACAATGGAGAACCTCCAAAGGCTTACAAACATTTTCTCATTGTGAGCCTTTCCAGGTTTCTTTGCCTTTTAGAAAATATAAGCAGTTTGGAAAATATCCACAAGGGGGCAGGCGTTGGTCACAGATGAGAAAGCGAGAAAACCTTCGTGTGAAACTGGTTCAATTTTCTTTTCCTCGTGGAGCCTCTGCTCAGCTTTCGGAGTAGATCTAAGATCGATAAGTAACCTCCAGCACCGGAGACTTGCTGCTGTTCCTTCTGCTTTTTTCTCCCGGCTTTCCTCTTTCCTTCCCTCCCACTCTCTCTCCCCTCCACTCCTTTTGTTTACTCTCTTCACTGAAGTGGAGATCAGGTTAAAAAACTGGTAGAGAGAGTCTTCCCAAACATCACCACACTTGCAGCGTTTTAAAGCCCGGTCCACATACAAACAGACGATAGCGCGTGCACACACACACACACCCCAACAAGGGTTTGTCAGGAATCCCTGTAAAGGTTTCATCACCTCTATATAGGAAATGGCTATTGATTCCAATTCATCCCTAACTTTTACCGAACACACGGCGTGAGTCAGGCTTGGTGCTGGCGGATCAAGCATATGCAATTTCATTGAATCTTCACACGAATACTTTGAGGTCGATAGGATTTTCCATATTTACAAATGAGGAACTTGAATCTCAGAGAGGTGACGATCATACCACTAGCAGGTCATAGAGCCATAATTTCAACCAGATTTTGGACTTCTACTCCACTGATCCTGCCATTAAACCACACTGGATTGGTTGATTTATCACCATCTTCATGTGAGTCTGATTCAGGGTACCAGTGTGCAGATGGGGGAGATGTTAACCAGCTTTTCTCTTTGATGTCAACGAAGCTTGGTGCATAGATGTTCCAAGGCAAGGAAGGAGAATGGGGGACAGTGGTGGTTGTCGCTCTAAACCTCAGCTTTCTGACTCTGAGCAGAGCCTGGAGGGCTCAGGGAGAGGAGCTGAGTTAGGGGTTGTGGAATGGGAGTCTTTCACTAACCCAAGTGGTCTGTGATCCCTTGCTCAGCCAGGGACTGTCTTGGATCCTCCTGGTGGCCAGCACAGGGTAGGGTCCAAAACATTTCGGTTCCACTGAATCCTTTGTACAGAGAGAAGACAAAAGACTAGGGGTATTGAAGTGACCAGTCTAAGGCCAATCAATGAAAGAGCCAAGTATGGAACTCTGGTTTTTCATGGTGGGGGGTGTTGAGTATTCCCTCCCATCAGTTTTCCAAAGTGCTTATGTGCTGTTCCACTGGGGTAGGTATATAAGGAGATGGGGGGTGGGATGGGACATGGGTGAGTGTTATTCACCTAATAATCATGTATTTATTTTACAGTGTATTAGAAGATCCCTAATAAGCACTTTGAAGCCATTGATTCCATGGATACTATTGTTAAAATTAGGCTAAATTAGTAAGTAAAAAATGGATAGATTTAAGCATTACATAAAGAATATATCAGAGGGCGCCTGGGTGGCTCAGTTGGTTAAGCGACTGCCTTCGGCTCAGGTCATGATCCTGGAGTCCCGGGATCGAGTCCCACATCGGGCTCCCTGCTCGGCAGGGAGTCTGCTTCTCCCTCTGACCCTCCCCCCTCTCATGTGCTCTCTCTCAAATGAATAAATAAATAAAATCTTAAAAAAAAAAAAAGAATATATCAGAATAGCCAACAGTATTGAAAAAGAACCACAAAGTTGAAGGATTGATGCTACCTGACTTCAAGACTTACTACAAAGCTAGAGTAATCAAGACCGTGTGGCATTGGTGAAAGAATAGACAAACAGACCAGGGGAACAGAATATAGAGCCCCAAATAGACCCACATAAATATAGTCAATTGATCTTTGATAAAAGGCAAAGGCAATACAATGAAGCAAAGATAGTCTTTTTACCAAATGGTGCTGGAACAACAGGACATCCACATGCAAAAAAAACCCATTTTGACACAGGCCTTCCATCCTTCACAAAATTAACTCAAAATGGCTCATAGACCTAAATGTAAAATGCGAAACTATTAAACTTTTAGAGCATAATGTAGGAGAAAACCTAGAAAACCTTGGGTACAATGATGCCTTTTTAGATATAACACCAAAGGCATGATCCTTAAAAGAAATAATTGATAAGCTAGGACTTCATGAAAATTAAAAACTTCTGCTCTGGGAATAATGATATCAAGTGAATTGGAATAAAAGCAGCAGAATGGGAGAAAATATTGGTAAAAGACACATTTGATAAAGAACTGTTATCCAAAATATACAAAGAACTCTTAAAACTCAACAATAAGAGAACAAACAACTCAATTAAAAAATGGGCCAAAGATTTCAACAGGCACTTCATCAAAGAATATATACAATTGGCAAATAAGCATATGAAAAGATGCTCCGTATCACATGTCATCAGGGAATTGCAAACTAAAACAATGAGATACCACTGTATACCTTTAGAATGGCCAAAACTTGGAGTCCTGACAACACTAAATACTGGGGAGGACGTGGAGCGGCAGGAACTCTGATTCATTGCTGGTGGGAATGCAAAATGGTGGAGCCACTTTGGAAGAGAGTTTGGCAGTTTTGAACAAAACTAAATATATTCTTACCATACGTTCCAGCAATTGTATATCTTGGTATTTACCAAAAACTTGAAAACTTATGTCTGCACAAAAACCTGCACACGGATGTTTATAGCATCTTTATTCATAATCACCAAATCATGGAAGTAACCAAGATAGTCTTTCCGCAGGGAAATGGATAAACTGTAGTTCATCCAGACAGTGGAATACTATTCAGCATTAAAAAGTAATGCGCTATGAAGTCATAAAAAGACATGAAGGATCTTGACTGCATATCATGGAGTAAAAGAAGTCAGTCTGAGAGAGCTCCATACTGTATGATTCCATGTGGCATTCTAAAAATGGCAGAGCCATGGAGATGGTAAAAAGATCAGTGGTTGCTGGTGGGAGGGGGAGGGAAGAGATGAACAGGCAGTGAAAATACTCTGATATTATAATCATGGATATATGTCATTATACATTTGTCCAAAACCATAGAATATAGAACAGCAAGAGTGAACCCTAAGGTAAACTTTGGGTGATTATGACGTGTAATTGGATTACGATGTGTCCCTGGAGGCTCATCATGTGCTATTCTGATGAGTGATGTTGATAATGGGGGAGATTATGTATGTGTGGGGGCCGGGGGTATATAGCAAATCTCTGTATCTTCCTCTCAATTATATTGTATATGTAAAACTGCTCTAAAAAATAAAGTCTTTAAAAAATACATAAAGAAAACGTTACATAAAGTATTAGTTTCCTATTGTTGCTGTAACAAATTGCCACAAAGGCAGTGGCTTAAAATAACCCACATTTATTATCTTACGGTTCTGGAGGTCAGAAGTCCTAAAGTCACCGTGTCAGCAGGGCTGTATTCCTTTTGCAGGCTCTAGGGAAAAGCCTACTCTAGAGTCCAAATTATCAGATTATTACTCGCATGGATCCTGTCCTTGGTGGTTCATCTAAAAAGGCATCACCACACGCAAGGTCCTCATAGTTGTCTTATGTTATCTTCCACCGATTCTAGAGTTTTGCATTTTACGTTTAGGTCTGTGATCCATTTTGAATTGGTTTTTGTGAAGAGTGTGATTTGTTTCATTGCCTTTTCCAGATTCTAGAGGTGACTTCCTTGGCTTGAGGCCTTTTCCTTCTTCTGCTTCTGTCTTCAGACCCCCTTCTTCTGACTCCGACCCTCTTTCCTCCCTCCTACCATGACACGAGGCCCACCTGGATAACGTAGGACAATTTTCCCATTTCAAGATCCTAAATTTAATCACGTCTGCAAAATCTGTTTTGCCAAGTAAAGTAACATATTCATAAGTTCTAGAGATTAGGATATTAACATCTTTGGGGGGTGTGCTTATTCTATCAGGTAATATACCTGGTCTGAATATATGGTGAAAATCATGAGGGTCTTATTTGAATGATTGAAAATTGGGAAATACTGTCTTACACCCCAGCTGCCTCCTTAAAGGATGTTTATGGATGTGACACCAGCTTCCTTAGAGATTTATGTAGTTGAAGGGTTAGAAAGAGGAAAATATCACTTCTTGCGAGTGTTAATTGCCTATTGATGAGGACAACTGTATCATGGGAAAGGCCTTCAGACAGCAGGTAGATGTGGAGTAAAATCTGGGAGTCGGGGCTGGGAAGAGCTGATTTGTTCCACATAAAAGCATGAGAAGAATCCGAGGAAAGGGCGATGCTTGGCGTTGTTGGGGTGGCATGGGGCTGAGGGACACCTAAAAAACAGGATGCTGGTATTTAATCTGGGTTTGTTTTCATTCTTGCCATGTAACCTCGTCTTGTGTCATGCTGTGCGTGTGCATGAGCATGTACTAGCACACTCGTCCAGTGCTTGAAGAAAATTTTGGTTCCCACTGGCCATAATTTTTATCCCCACTCCTCCTCCTTCCAGTCAAGAGAAAGGCTGATTTTCACAGCTTGGCCTTGAGGGCCAGGTTGTGAACAGATGGCACTCCAGAACAGGTGAGCTAGCCAGGCCCCATGAGAGCAGAACATTTGCAGACTTTGGCCTCGCACATCATCTCAGGTAACTCGCAAGAAGCTCTGAGACCCAGAGAGGTGATGCAGCCACCCCCAGGCAGACCAGCCAGGAGTTCAGTCATCTGTGTGACTCTGTAGCCAGTTCTGGAATTTGTGGGCATGGGCAAACATGCCTGGTCACTGGATTTTGGAGACAGAATGGTCTTAATGCTAGAATCCACAGTTCACCTTGAACTCAATGTCACATCAACTAGATCCCCCAGTATCAACTTTAATGAGTATTCATTCCCCCAAAACTTAAAATGTGTGGGTAGCTATGCTACCCCATAGTTGGGGTATGCAGCAATGTATTGGATGTGGATCTGTACTGTTTCCCAAAATATGTTCCTTAGAACACCATTGTCTCAGGATGGTAATAGGTGTCCATGAAAAAAAGGGTTCCACAAGTAAGGAAAATATTGAAAATCTATCTATCTATCTATCTATCTATCTATCTATCTATCTATCTATC